>NC_133139.1:79732825-79772825 GCF_048418815.1 Hemitrygon akajei
CTTCTCTTAAACTTTGAAATCAAGCTCGCATGCCCCACTTTCACTGGCAGCTCATTACCCGCTCTAACGACCCTCTGAGTGAAGAAGTTTCCCCTTAGGTTTTCCTTTAAATTTTCAGCTTTCACCATTAACCCAACCTCAGTGGAAAAAGCCTGCTTGCATTTACCCTAAGTTTACCCCTCATAATTTTGGATGCCTCTATCAAATCTCCTCTCAATCTTCTATGTTCCAAGGAATAAAGACCTAACCTATTCAATCTTTCCATATATCTCAGGATCTTCTGGACACAGCAATATCCTTGTAAATTTACTCTGTGCTCTTTCAACCTTATTTACATCTTTCCTGAAGATAGGTGACCAAAACTGCATACAACGCACAAACTAGGCCTCACCAATGTCTTATACAACTTCGTCACAACTTCCATCTCCTGTGCTTAGTACTTTGATTTATGAAGACCGAAGTGCCAGAAGCTTCCTTTACGAACCTATCTACCTGTAATGCTCCCTTCAATGAATTACGGATCTGATTTCCAGATCCCTTTGTTCTACCACGCTCCTCAGTGATAAGAAGTAGATTCAACACATAGTTTAACAATTGGAAAATCCTGAAGAAGGGTCTCAACCCAAAATGTCAGCTGTTTATTCATTTCCACAGGTGCTGCCCGACTTGCTGAGTTCCTCCAGCATTTTGTGTGTGTTTCTTTGGACTTCCAGCATCTCTCGTGTTTATAATAATTGGAAAATTAAACAAATCGCAGAGCTGTAGAGGAAGTGCAGTGGTGAGGGAATACTCGGAAAGCACCGGCAACGAACACCAGTGCTACAATGGGCCGAAGGATCTGGAAGACGTAACGCGATGATCACTGCCCTTGCGAAAGAGACCTTTGCTGAGGGAGTGCTTTATATTCAGCCGAGCGGAGGGAATGACTAAATTCAGGTGCGATCCAATGGGCTCACTAACTGAAGATCCCTACTTTCCCGCGTGAATGACGACAATATGGTAAATGGGCTTCTGAGGAGGCGTGTGAGACTATCATTCAGCAGTGATTGTGCCGAAGCCAATTAAGCTTTTCGAAAGGGGTTAGAGGGTGCTGCCTTAGCTGAGTGGTGTGATTAAGAAGCTAATGAATACAGATGCTCTGCAGTACATCACTGACGCAAACACAGTCCTAATGATGATTCTACAGCTGCTAGGTAAAATCCTGAATATCGACACCTCAGCATCAACATCGTGCTGACATTCACTCAGCATCTTTATCCCTCGATTAAATTAAATTCTATAACTTCCTTCCGAGCATGCATTATTTATTGTGCTGTGGGAACTTCTGAATTATTATATTCTGCTGAATGTTGAAATTATCCCTCACTTCAATGCAATAATATCTATCTCCATTTCAGTTACATCTTGAAGAGGAGGGGAGGGATGGGACGACGAGCTGGCAGGTCACTGGAAGAGGCACGTGCCAGGCAGACCCATGAGCTCTGAGTTCTTCAACTTGTTTTCGCAGTACATCAAGATATAAAATAGGCGGGATTTGAGGTCCCAATGTGGGCGATTTTCCGAGCAAGATCAATGGGAAGTAGTGATTGAAATAAAGCAGCCAATTTCAAGGATCACCAAGCTTGTGAAATGAAATCCAGTGATCCGTACCATTGTCCCATAAGTGAGGGGACATAGCAACAAGCAGGGACTATCCCACCCTCTCAGCTTTAGCTTGCAGACACTTAATCTCCACCGGAGGTGATACCCTCGGTGAGCAGTTGTCGGTGTTTCTCTCTGGGAGTGCTCACATTTATATAGCCCCCCCCCACCTCCTTTTTGCTTGCCTTGTCATGATTGTCTACCACTTCAGAAGACCTTTGAATTCTATTGGCTCTTAAGGGTCTATTTCGCCATCTACAAACCCCTAAGAGCCAAAGAAACAGGAGCCAGTAGAATCCAAAGGAAAGGGGCAGCCAATCAGGACCAAGGCAAGCGAATTTGGGGGGGGGGGGGGGGTGCTATATAAACACGAGCACTGCCAGACAGAAACACCAACAACTGCGCACTGAGGATGCCACCTCAACTGGTGATGAAACTTCTGCAAGCTAATTACCAAGCTTTCTGAGCATCACAACGTCAAACACCGCAACCCATATTTACCACCGTCCTAAACCTTATCCGGCTGTAACACGGTATAAACTGAGAATGGAACTGAGGCAGAAAAGAACACCCCCACACCACAGTTGAACACCCACTCTTCATGGCCCCCTATAAGCAGCGACACCTTACAACTCCAGAGGCCGGAGTTCGATCCTGACCTTTGGCGCTCTCTGGGTGGAGTCTGCACGCTCCCTCTGTAACTGCGAGGGCTTTCCCTGTGTGCTGCAGTATCCCAACGACATGTGGCTCGGATGATTCATCGGCCACTGCAGGCTCTCCCCGGTTTGTAGCTTGAGTGGAAGAATCTGGGGCAGGGGGTTAGATGTAGGAACAATCAATAGGATTAGAGAAGGACTGGTACAAACGGGCTGCAGTCCTGTCACAACTTGGGTGTTTAACTCTAGTGAATGGATATCTGGTCGTGTAGTAAGAAGTACGAAAGTTCAAAGTAAGTTTATTATCAAAGTACGTACATGTTACCGCATACAACCCTGAGGTTCATTTTTTGTGGGTATTCTTAATAAATCCATAATAGGATCAATATAAGACCGCACCAATTGGCCATTCATTAGTGTGCAAAGGACAACAAACCGTGGAAATGAAAATGAAATAAATAATAATAATTAATAAATAAGCAATAAATATTGAGAAAATGAGATGAAGAGTCCTTGAAAGTGAGTCCCTGGGTTGTGGGAACATTTCAGTGATGGGCCAAGTGAAGTTATCCCCTTCACTTTAAGAGCCTGATAACTGTCCCTGAACCTGGTGGTGCGGGTCCCGGGGAACCTGTACTGTCTTCCTGATGGCGACAGTGAGAAGAGGACATGGGCTGGGTGCTGGGGTCCTTGATGATAAACGGTGCTTTCTTGTGGTAGCGCTCCTTGTAAATGCACTCAGTGGCGAGTAGGCCTTTACCCATGATGCACTGGGCCATATCCATTACTTTCTGCAGGATTTCCATTCAAGGGTATTGGTGTTTCCATACCAGGCCGTGATGCAAGCAGTCTATGTACTCTCCACCACATATCTATAGCAGTTAATCGAGGTTAAAAACACTAAAAATGAATGGTGGTTCAAATCCTATTGCTTTTCAATGGTGTGTGTTGAATATTTTAGACATTCCCCTCCCCGTCAATGCTATACCACAGCTTTGGAGTAAGTCATTTCTTTCTGCAAGTAATTCCATTGTAAGCAAGCTGATTTACTCTTAGGAGTCAGTCAGCTGAATCCACTTCAACAAATAATTGTCAAAATCTCAGTGGAGGGTCAATAGATAGAACGATTATTCATCAGCCATGACGACTGGCTTTGTGTAGTGGGGATTTATAGAATTCCCATCCCTGTACTTATTGACTTTGAACAAGGAACTAGAATCTGGCTGAGTTTCTGACTTGGGATGCTAAACCATGGCTACTTATTGATCTCCGAAGTTGCTGACAGCACCTCTCCAAATAAAGATTGGCAGCCTTTTCTGTAATTATCTCAAGGGAAGCCATCATACTGGACATCAGAGGGAGTTTCTACACAATTAGACAGCAGAGGCTCCCAGGATATTAATTGTGTTCCTTCAGGGGAAGCTGGGATTGAACCTTGTGGAAGAATCAAAAGGCTTCAATGAGTAACAACTCAGGGCCCAATCTCAGGAAATGTTTCCTTTGGATAATTGATGCCTTCTCTCCTCAGCCTCTGAGATTATGTTGCTCCCCAAGGCAATGAACAGACCCACCATCAGGAATTTGGTGGGGGATAGGTGGAGGGGGTGGCTGCATGGTATTCCAAGGTTCCATCCCAAAATTTCAATCCTTTGTACCATAAGGAGCATTAAAAGCAAGAGTTGACCATTCAGCTCTCTTCCATCTGTTGAGAAACAGAATCAACACAGAATCATGGAGCTCAGCAGCACAGAAACACATCCCCTGGTCCATCCAGTCTACCTGTAGCTGGACTATAGCCCTCAGTACCTGGCTCATCCAGGCACCACGAACCATCCTCCAGACAGTACGCTAAACTCCCACCTCCGCAAACGAGAATGCAGCTTAGAGGAACAAAACCTTACATTCCAGTTGGGCGTTCTCTAACCTGATGCCATTAAACGGAAGAAGATGGCGCCTGCGGATAACACGACCAAGGGCATCATCCTCCTGACGGTTCACAAAACTACTTCCTTCACCTCTTTTATGTCTTCTTTTTCTTTCAAATATGGTTCTGCTACTGTTAGAGCCTGTGACCTGCATTTTGGTGGGGTGTTATCAGGCTGATTAAGCAATCTGGCACTTTGGTGTCTCTGAAGATGTTCTGTGAGGAAGCATGCAGCCTCAAGGCCAAGAAGTCTGGACACAAAGTGCACTGCAGATGCTGTGGTCAAATCAAGATGTACAAAAAAGCTGGATGAACTCAGCAGGTCAGGCAGCATCCGTTGAAAGAAACCGTCTGGGTAGTCTCCAGCCCCTTGGTATGAACATCGAATTCTCCAACTTCTGGTAATTTCCTCCCTCTCCCTTCCTTCATCCCACCTTCACTCTGTCTCCTCTTCTAGCTGCCTATCATCTCTCATGACTCTGTCTTCTTCTACTACCCACAGTACTTTCCCCTTAGATTCCTTCTTCACCTCTCCTGCCTATCCCCTCCCTGCTTCCCCTCCCCCACCTCTTGATCTTTCCTCTGATTGGGTTTCCACCCTCTCCCCACCTTCTTTATAGGGCCCCTGCCCCCTCCTTCTTTAGTCCTGACGAAGGGTTTCGACCCGAAACGTTGACTGCTTCTTTCAACGGATGCTGCCCGACCTGCTGATTTCATCCAGCTTTTTTGTACGTCAAGAAGTCTGGAGACAGGGCAGAAGCCAATGATACACTTAATTTCTCACTGATTAAAGTGACGAGGAAGATTGAAATCATCGAGGCGAAGGTAGAAGGCAAGTGGGTGTTCATCATCATCTTCCAGCCTCTCACTCACTGCTGACGGAGGAAGATGTCTACATGTGATTGTCTCCCTCCCCCTCACGCTCGTTGCTTCTGGAGGAAGGTCCCTGGTCTTGGAATGGTCTCTCTCTCCCTCGATGTTGTCAGACGCTGGTGCTGGAGGCCCGGGTCTTGGGCAACGTTCAGTCGACGTGGTTTGTAGATTGGACTCGGTAGTCCACGTTATGATGTGTCTCTGGATCCTGGTCACTCCTTTTTTTTGTTCCTACTTTGGGCAACTTTGAGTCAGAAACTCCTGCAGATAACGACCACTGAGCTGAACTGAATGTGCCTGGATTCCTTAGTTTTATTTTGCTTTATATTCACGCTCTTTGCTTTTTTTTGTTGCCATTTGCAGTATTTGTTTTTTTTCACGTGGGGATGGGGTGATGTTTTCATTTGAACATATCCAAGGTTTTCTCTGATCATGGCTGTCTGTACACATACTACAACAATAAATATATTTTAAATCTTTGAATCTTATACAAGCTTCACCTAAATGTTACATTGAACCCATATCTATCATTCCCAATGGCATTTCAATCTACAGTTATATAACCCTCTATGTTAATGTCCCCCCTCAGTTTCCCCTTAAAATTTCTCCTTTCACTTTAAACCTATGACCTCCAGTTCTCGTCTCACCTGACCTGAGAGCAACAAGCTGTGTGCACTCAGCCCATCTATACCCTTCATTATGTGTACCTTGTAAGATCGCCCCTCATTTTCCTGCACTCCAGAGAATAAAGCACTAACCTATTCAACATGCCGCTGTAACTCAGGCTCTCAAGAGCCACCAGCATCTGTGTGCATGTCCTCCACAATCTTTCATGCTTATTGATCCCTTTCCTGTAGGTAGGTGACCAGAAGTGCACATAATACTCCAAGTCTAGCCTCGCCAATGTCAGATATAATCATCCCAACTCCTGTACTCGAAGCTGTGATTTGTCTATTTACTCCATGTCTGTAATATCAGTTTCAACCTTAAACTTTAATTTGGCCTTCAGTCTCAAAGTTTTTGGAGGAATGAGCTCCAGCTGTCCTTTATATGGAAAATTACTTTCTGATATCACTCTTGAGTCAGCAGTTCCCAACCTGGGGTCCACAGACTCCTCAGTCAATGATAGGGGTCGCTGGCATCAACCTCTTAACTAGACCCATAGACATGGTGATTCCTCCTTTATTCTGGATACCATTGTCAGTGTAAGTTGTTCCAAATGAGCTACGTTAGAATATGGAGTCATACAACAGGGGAACAGGCCCTTCGGCCCATCGGGTACACACCGACCATCAAGCACTCATTTATTCTAAGCCTATCGTAATCGCCACATTCCTATCGACTCCCACCATACTCTAGGATGGGAGTAATTTACATTGACAATTAACCAATCCACACATCTTTGGATTATGGGAAGGGACTGGAGCACCCAAGGGAAGCCCTGATAGAACATAGAGCAGTACAGCACAGTATAGACACTTTGGCCCACAATGTTGGGCCAGTTTTTTAACCGACTCCAAGATCAGTCTAACCCTTCCCTTACACATAGCACTCCATTTTTCTTTTATCCATGTGCTTATCTGCTTCTTAAGTGTGCCTAATCTAGCTGCCTCTCCCACTAGCACAGGCAGTGACCTGTCTATATATTTACCACTCTCTGAGTAAGTGTCCCTCATCTGACATCTCCTCTATACATTCCTCCAATCAGCTTAAAATTAACCTCCCATATTAACCATTCCTGCCCTAGGGTAAAGAATGCTGACTGTCCCCTCTATCTATACCTCATTGTATACGCCTCCATCAAGTCACCTCTCATCCTCCTTCGATCCAAAGAGGAAAGCCCTAGTTCTCTCAACCTCTCCTCATAAAGCATGCTCTTTAATTCAGGCAGCATCCTGTAAAATCTCATCCACACCCTCTCTAAAGTGTCCGCCTCTCCCTTCCCATAATAATCCTGACATGTTGTGCTGCCATTATGTTTTGTAAAAGCATAGATGGGGCGGTGTCATGTCTAGCCATGGAGATACTGAGTATCCGAACAGGCCATTCTGCCAGCTGACGCTGCTCTGGTCAATTTGGAACTAATTCCAGATTAATCCAGTTCTTTTATCTCTCCAAATTGCTTTCAACTTCTCCAAGATTCTATCACTCACCTATGCATCAGGGACAATTTACCAATTAATCTGCCAACCAGCCTCTTTCACCTCAGACGGTTGAAGAAGTTTGGTGTAGGCCCCCAAATCCTAAGAACTTTCTATAGGGGCACAATTGATGACTGGTTGCATCACTGCCTGGTCTGGGAACTGTACCCCCCCCCCCCCCCCCCACAATCGCAGGATTCTGCAGAGGGTGGTGCGGACTGCCCAGCACATCTGTAGATGTGAACTTCTCATTACAAAGACAGGTGTGTAAAAAGGGCCTGAAGGATCACTGGGGACCCGAGTCACCCCAACCACAAACTGTTCCAGCTGCTACCATCCAGGAAACGGTACCGCAGCATAAAAACCAGGACCAACAGGCTCTGCGACAGCTTCTTCCATCGGGCCATCAGACTGATTAACACGCTGATTTGAGTGTATTTCCATGTCACATTGGCTATTCCAATTATTATAAATTACTATGATCGGACATTGCTCATTTAGATGGAGACGTAACGTAAAGATTTTTACTCCTCATGTATATGAAGGATGTAAGTAATAAAGTCAATTTAATTCAATTCAATTCAATTCTTGGGATGTTGGATATAATCAAACCACCAAAAGAAACCTACGTACAAGGAAAAGTACAGCACAAAAACAGGTCTATGCCAAACCATCTGAACTGCCTACTCCCATCAAGCTATTCCAGGACCAGAGCCCTCCATTCCCCTACCACCATGCACCTATTGAAACTTCTCTTAAACATTGAAATCGAGCTCACCAGTACCTCTTGTGCTGGCAGCTTGTTCCACACTCTCACTCTCTCTGAATGACAAAATTCCCACTCACGTTCCACTTAAAACTTTTCACCTTTCACCCTTAACCCACCCAACCTGAGCGGAAAAAGCCAGCTTTCATTTACTGTAGCTAAATCCATATCAAATCTCCTCTCAATCTTCTATGTTCCGAGGAATAAAGTCCTAATCTATTTAATCTTTCCTTATAACTCAGGATCTTCAGATCACAACATCCTTGTAGAATTTCTCAGGTCATGGTTACAGGGAGAACGTGAAAACTCCACACGGATAGCACTCAAGGTCAGGACTGAACCAAGACTTCTGGCATTGTGGGGCAGTGGCTTGATGAACTGTGCCACTGTTCCACCCGCGACAGTGGAAAACCATCTATAATACATCTGGCAGAAGTTCAAGATGACTGAAGGTTCAGAGGGGATTTAAAGAAGATCTCTTTCACTCAGAGGGTGGTTGATATCTGGATGCACCTTCTGAGTGGGTGATGAAGGCAAAATCTCCCACAGCATGAAGATGAGAAGTTGAATCAGTAAAGTATAGAAGACTTCAAGCAAAGTGCTGGGCTTGTCATTTATACATACATGCTAGCTGGGATGATGGGATGAAAAGCCTGTTTTTATGCTGAAGGATCTCCTCAGTATATGACTGCATGAGAAACTCCAATAAACAATAAGGTAACAATGCCTTCATTGGGCAGACACTTTGCCTCGGAATTTATCCACAATCAATCACATTCTATCTGCTAGATAAAGTGTAACTGCACTGGGCTCCTGCTTAACGTTCATTCTCTCAAGTAATTCCTCCAAGAGGACCATAGCCTTGGGTTTGGAATTTGGCATGCCTTAATAACCCAGAGAGCTATGTTGGCTGTGGTCAGGGCTTTATGCTTTGGCTCTTGGTAGGGTCAACCATGCCCAACAGGTCAAAGTATGGGGGCCAAACTAAGAGTGGTCCACCGGTCCTCCAGGTTCGGGGGTTCAGCTCAGGGTAACGACCCTGACTGGTAAAACAAAACTGTTACAGAAACAGCAATAAAGAATCCTTCTACATCTGAGCGCAATGGTATTCCTGAGTCCCCACCCGGGACTTGCATGACTGACAGTAGTGAAAACCGAGAGGAAGTCACTGAGGTGACAAGGGAAGCCCTGAACACTGCCACAGATGGAGGACCTTCATTGGTCCCCTAAACACCAGCGGCGTAACAGACATTAAGTAAGTACGAGGGGTGATTGATAAGTTTGTGGCCTAAGGTAGAAGGAGTCCATTTTAGAAAACCTAGCACATTTATTTATCAACATAGTCCCCTCCTACATTTACACACTTACTCTAGCGGTCGTGGAGCATACGGATCCCTTCTTTGTACAAGTGGTCCACAGCAGGGGTGATTGATAAGTTCGTGGCCTACGGTAGAAGGAGATGAGTTATACAGCTCTCGTTACATGCACATGCAGTTCAACTCTAAGTGAAAATGCAGAAAGTTTGTAGTTAATATCTCCTTCTACCTTAGGCCATGAACTTATCAATCACCCCGTGCTGTGGACCACAGCTGGAGGTCTAAGACGCCGACTTCTAGAAAGAAGGGATCCGTATGCTCCACGACCGCTGGACTAAGTGTGTAAATGTAGGAAAAATAAATGTGCTAGGTTTTCTAAAATTGACTCCTTCTACCTTAGGCCACGAACTTATCAATCACCCCTCGTAAGTATAAAGTCATTGAGATTAGTGAAGGCAGATGTTGAGGCATTGGTTATACTGCAGGCATTTACACCAACTAGATGTGTTCCTAAACATAGGTAACATGGTGGCACACCTAGTAGAGAGGCGTCTCACAGTTCCTGCGACCTAGGTTCAAGTCTGATCTCCGGCGTTGTCCGAGTAGAGATTGCATGTTCTCCTTGTGCCCACACAGATTTCCTTTTGGTTGCTCTGGTCTCCTCCTATATCCCAACACAGGCTTGTTAACACTGTTAACTTCCTCTGGTGGTGTCAGGGGAGAATTGATGGCAATAGAGGCAAAATTAGCTGGGAGTGGGATAGCTCTGTGAGCTGGGCTGAAGTGCCTTCCTTCTATCCATATGGTAACATAGAAATGATCAGAATCCGAATCACGTTTATTACAGTTTCATAGACACATAGGGAACTATGGCAAAGAAACAGCCCATTCTGCCCACCTAATCCATGCCAACCTGATCTTCCGCCTTGTCTCATTGACCTACGCCTAGAGCATATCTCTCCAAGATCCTGCCATCCAAACTTCTCTTAAACCACAATTGAACCCAGGTCTACCACTTTCACTGAGAGCTCATTCCATACTTGCTCCACCTCCGAGTGAAAAAGATTCCTCCAGATTCCCCCTAAATCTCTGACATAGATTTGTTGTTTTGCAGCAGCAGTACGGTATGAGAAAAGTAAAAATTACCATAGGCAAACGAGGAGTGACAAGGTCATATTCATGGATTCGTGGACCATTCAGAAATATGATGACAGAGGGGAAGAATCTGTTCTTAAAACATTGAGTGATTGAGTCGTTGTTCTTCAGTGATCGAAGAACAAAGATTAGTCAAGACTCTGAGGAGAATTATATTGCATACATTTCTGTTCGCCCCCACGCTAGGGAGGACGTTAAGACTTTGGAGGGGGTTACAGAAGAGGTTTACCAGGACGCTGTCATGAGAGTCTGGGCAAATTTGGATTGTTTTCTCTGGAGTGGTGAATGCCGAGGGGAGATCTGATAGAGGTTTGTAAGATTATGAGAGGCATAGATTGAGTAGACAGGGAGTATCTGTTTCCAGTACCAGACGGCATACGTTGAAGGTGAAAAGGGGTAGGTTCAAAGACTATGTGAGGGTTTATGTTTTTAAGTCAGAAAGTGGATACCTGAAATGTGCTCCCTGGTATGTTGGTAGAGGCAAATACATTATAGGCTTCTGAGAGATGTTTGGATAGGCACTTGAATGGGAGGAAGATGGAGGGATATGGACATTGTGTTGGTAGGTGGGGTTAGCTTCTGGGGGTTTTGATTTACTTTTTAAGCTGGTTTGCAATGACATTGTGGGCTGAAGGGCTTGTTCCTGTGCTGTACTGTTTTATGTTCTATGTTCAATGTAGCTCACCTGTCTTCTGCAAACTATTGCTCTTTCCTGTAAAAAGGACAATAGAAATCTGAATTAAATGTTAGCCAAGAGATGTTTGCTCTGACAGTGCAGTCTTCCCTCAATAACTTCACCATATTTTCTGCTTGTGTCCTGCAGCAGGATTTAAGCCTATTGTGGTTCTCACTCAGACAGAGCTCTTCCAATTGAGCGAAGACTGGCACGTTAACCCTTCCCTTGGGCTTGTAATCTTCCGAACAGTTTCATGTGACAACACCCAGCAGTTCATCATGAAGCAAACATCAAGCATTTGATCCTGTATCAGCTTTTCAAAATCAGAATCAGAATCAGGTTTATTATCAGTGGCATTTGCAATGAAATAAGTTGTTTTGTGGCAACAGTACAATGCAAGGTATAAAATTATATTAAGATACAATAAGGTAAATAGATAGATAGATAGATAGATAGATAGATAGATAGATAGATAGATAGATAGATAGATAGATAGATAGATAGATAGATAGATAGATAGATAGATAGACTAGTAAATAGATAAATAAATATCTAGACAGGTAGGTAGACAGATAGATAGATAGATAAATAGATAAATAAATGGATATATAGATGAATAAATAGATAAATAAATAGATGGATAGATGGATGAAGAAATAGAGAAATAGTTCAAAGAAGAATAATGAGGTCATGTTTATGGGTCTGTGGATTGTTCAGGAATCTAATGGCAGAGGGGAAGAAGTTCTTTCTAAAAGATTGAGTTGTCTGGACTTTGAATGTCCTTTACCTGTCAGAGGGGAAGTTGATACTTACACTGTGAATAAAAATGTTTGCTATATTTAAATATTAATCAGTGCATTTAAATGTAATTTTGAGTCACCTGGATCTTGCAATCAACCTTATATGTTAGGGAATAGGTGGAGGACAATGGTTTTGCCGATGTTGAACTTTAGGTCCATCCTTGCAGAAGCACCGATGAGATAATCAACAATGTCATGGAAAAATACAGACCCTCCTCACAGATCCTCTGCAAGAAGATTAAGCTAACGTCACCGGCTACATTGGGCAATTTGCTCACCTGCCTGATACAGAGTCACGCTGACACACTGAACTCTCTCCAGGGGGTGGATGGTGAAAAAGATTGAAAGGTGTGGCATGTCTCCTTGAAGAAATACGACATTCCCTACTGACCCAGGGGACTCTAGCCCATGACCCCTTAAAGAGAGAAGGAGCTTTCTACAGTCGTGTTTCCATGCACTGGGATTACATGGCACCTCCTGCCTGACCTTTTGGCACAGTATCCGATTTGTCACAGAGCCTGTACTTCTCACGTTGGCCTAATTATTTAATTTATTTCATTTCACTTTGAGATACAGAATGGAGCAGCCCTTCAAGCTGCAATGCTCGAAAAACCCCAACTTAACCCTACCCTCATCACAGGACAATTTACAATGACCGGTTAACCTACCTGTTATATCCTTGGACTGGGGAAAAACCTGTAGAAAATACATGCAATCCATGGGGAGGATGTACAGAGGACACAGGATGTACTGCAGATACTGAAAACTAGAACAATACACATGGAGGAGCTCAGCAGGTCAGGCAGCATTTATGGATGGGAATAAACAGTCAACGCTTCGGTCCTGATGAAGGTTCTCGGCCGGAAACATTGCCTGTTTATTCCCGTTCCTAGACACTGCCTGACCTTCTGAGCTCGTCCAGCACATACTGTGCATTACTCCTTACAGAGAGCAGTAGGGCTGAGCTCTGAACTCCAACACCCTGAGCTGCAATAACGTTGCACTAACCGTTACAATCAGCCAGCTCAGAAACCATAAACCGACTGGACATAAGTTGCCCCAAAGACTGCCTGGATATGATTCATAAACACAAGGTCAATATTGAAATCAAATGAAGATAAGAATTGAATAGAAATTTCTTGCGCATGGCATCATTTTGATCTGGAACATGCTGGTTGAATGATTTATTATAGGTTCACAGAAGCTTTTGAAAGGATTTGAAAAAATACCTGGAAAAAAAATATCTGCAGGGTAATGGGAATGGGTGGAGCGTAGAGGGTAAGAGGTGAGGACTATTTGGATTACTCTTTCAACTGGCTGATGTATGCTCTCTTCTTTTTCAGCCAATTGCCATCTGGTAAGCCTGGAATTGTGTTTCTTTTTTTGCAGGATTTACTCTGGATTCTTAATTCTGAGGAGAAAAGTGAGGGTGTGGTGTCTAGGATCACAGTTTTGCTCAGCCTGCTTGAAGCATGCTTTCACCAGCAGTAGTTAGGTGGTGTTCCCTCTTGCCCGCCAGGACAAGCTCAAAGCGCTATGGTGCCAACACTGCTCCTAAAGGCAAGGTTACCATCTCTCCCAGACAGCTAGCCGCAGGATCCCTGCATACTGCCTCTGCTGGCCATTACAGTCAACTGCTTACTGCAGCACCATGAGGGTCAAAGGAAGTTCAGTAAAATTTAAATAGGTGAACTGGTAAAATTGTTTTATCATTGTCACACTGACCGAGGTGCGATGAAAAACATTGCCATCCATATAGATTCTTTCATTGCAACAGTGCATTGATGTTGTACAGAGATAAACAATAAAGGAGTGCAAAATGAAGTGTTAGGGTTACAGAGAAAGTGCAGTGCAGGAAGACAATAAGGTGCAAGATCATACAAAGTAGACAGTGCGGTCAAAAGTGGGGAACACGGGATCTTTGGTCAATGAAACTCTAGCATTGACACCTTGAAGATCTCTTGAAAATGATCTCAATGAAAAAGAGCACGCACACCCATACATCCCCAGGATATTGCTGCCCCGCGTGCCCTTTGTATGAGAGGGACTCCGTTTTTACAAAAGCTTGCCCACGGTGGAAGAGCTCCACCATTTCCCCCCTCGACCACCGACGCACTTTCCCCTCACTGTGTCATATGCCCATTCTGTGGCACAGTCGTTGAAATAATGTGTTGTGTCGTTTGAGCTGTGAATCAGAGTCAGACAGAAGGTCACTGACACAGGCTGGGGGATTTGTTGTTCTCAAGCAACAGTGCAGTGCTGACATAGTAACTCACTTTAAGTTACAACATACATAACTAAATAAATAAATGGATATATAGATATATTAGATAGATGGACAGGTGGATTCAAGATTGAAGTGCATTAATTATCAAAGATTGCATAAGTTATACAACCTTGAGATTTGCTTGCTCACAGGTAGCCACAAATCGCGAAACTTGAAAGAGCCCAATTTAAAGAAATGAATAAAAATAAAAGACCACCACTCAATGTGCAAAGCAAAGGAAAAAAAAACACAAACCATGCAAATAATTGAAGCGAACAACAGCACACCAAACCAAAACTGAGTTGTCAGATCTGAGCCCCAGAGTAGGCCCAAAGCCTCACTTCTCAGTTCATCGCGTTAGCAGCCATGGAGCACAGCAGCCGGGGCAGTCTTCATAGCCTCAGCACCATGGAGATGACCATCATGGAGAAGGAGCGAAATCAGCTCTTGTCCTGACTGATGCCCTGTCTTTTCAGTCCAGATAGATAGATAGTGCGTAAGGGGAATTCTGAGGTAGTCTTCATGAGTTCATGGACCATTCAAAAATCTGATGGTGGAGTGGAAGAAACTGTTACTAAAATGTTGAGTGTGGATCTTTGGGCTACTGTACCCTATCTGACGCACTATCTCAACCCAAAATGTCAGCCATATCTTTGCATCCATAGATCCTTCAGTAGCTTGGTTCTGCTCTGCACGTGAGGCCTGTTGTGTGTTCTCCATCAAACCCAACCTCCGGCACATGCAGAACATTCTTTGCCCCGTTCCCTGTCTTCAGCAAGGTCCCTCTCGTCTTTTTGCACCTCTTTACTGCTTCCTCCACATATAACGAAAAAACATCTCTACACCTTTCTCTTTGACTAAGCATTTGGCCACCTTTTTTAATATCATCTCATGCTGCTTGGTAGCAAATTTTGTGTGAGAATTGCTCCCCCGGAGCATATTTTGTTGCATTAATAGCACTATATAAATGCAATTTGTCTTTGTTGGTGTTGTTGCTGCACGGTGTTTCTCTGTTCCTGGTTATGATGTATGTGGACTGCTCCCAGCTGTACTGAAACATGACCCACTGAAAGCCAGCTTCAAATAGACTCCTTGGAGTTATGTCAAACAAAGGAAATTGAAACTCGGTTAGAGCTGCAAATCAAATATCCACCTTAAAGCAAGCTCCAGTCCCCCTGTAATTGAATTGAAAAGACTGGTCTTCCTCTTAAGGACAGCCAATCCATCCCAGAACACCTTGTGTGACCTTTGACACGTTCGCAACCAAGAAAAATGGCAGCAATAAAATCCCACATATCAAAGCTTTAATAAACAACGTAGCATCTGTGCCCTGTCCTGATAGATATTTTATATATATATATATATCAAAAATGACTGTCACAGAACCTTACTTAGATCCTACCTGTGCGATAATCAACATGACTGAAGTCAATAATATTACTTATTAGCTGTCAGCCAGGGCTTTGTGGGTGTTATCAATGCAAGGTGCAAATCCCCTGGATTTGTTCAAGCAAGAGTTAGACTGGCCCATTGCCATACTGAGAGAGTGCTGCATCTTCGGTGATGGCGTATGAAAGTATTCAAATGGGGGCCCTTTTCTACCTCTTCCCTCCACCTAAGAATTATAGGAAGAGGTCCATGACATGGAGAAAATTCAGAAGATGGGACAGTGGCGAGTGAGGAATTAGTAAACCAGTGAATATATTCCTTCAGGTTTAAAAGGCCTTTACCCAGGTGCAGAAGAGAACAGAACATCAAAAAGGTTTCAAGGGATCTCGGCCAGATGGAACCATCTTGCCCAGCATGGACCACTTGGGCCAAAGGAGCCGTCGCCATGCCGGGTCACTCTTCGAATCCACGACAAAGGATCTGAATTACTGGCGCTGAGCTTTGGAGTCAGTGATCCAAGAAGACATGGGATTTAGGATGAGATAGCTAAATGTTGGGAAACTTTAAATCCCTCGTGATTCCAGGGGACGCACAGCCTGAGAGGGTGGTGGAAGAGGAATTTCTGGCAATGTTTAAGAAGTGCCGAGATGACCACTCAAATCCAACAGGCAAAGAAGACATTTTCACATTCCTATCAGCTCCCCCCAATTCTACCCCTCATTCACATACCAATTTACAATGGCCAGATGCTCGAAGATAGTACCAGTTTTACACTAATCCTACCCTAACCCACTTTATTTTTCCACATTCCCATCAAACCCTCCCCCCGATTCTCCCCCTCACCTGCACGCCAGGGGCCAATTAGCCTACCAACCTATATGCCTTTGGAGTGTTGAAGAAAGCCAGAACACTCAGGAGAAACAGGCACAGTCACTGGGAGAGCCTGCGAACTCCACACGGACAACACCTAAGGTCAGGATCGAACCCGATCACTGAACGTGCGAGGCAGTGCGTCAACCAGCTGTGCTGATGCTCTGTCCAGTGACTGAGTCTTGACCTAACCAAAACAGTGACAGTGTTGCCCTCATTTGACCTATTAGGTTCAAAAGTTCAAAGTTCACAGTACATTTATTACCAAAGTATGGATAAATTACACAATCCTGAGATTCGTCTGCTTACAGGCAGCCACAAAGCAAGAATCCCAAAATAACCTGTTAAAAAAGGCCAACAAATATCCAGTGTGCAGAGCAAAGAGGAACACAAACTCGTCCTCTCCAACTTTTCTCGGCTTCGCACTTCCCAACTCTGTCTTGACCGTACCTCGATGTTGCTCTGAGCACTTCTCTTCGAACATGAGGGTGATCCTTGATGTTTAACAACGCTCTCTGTTACTCTGGGGTGAAGTGATTACAGTACAGCTGGTCCCACATGCTTGCCCCAGAGTTCTGAAAGAATAACCCAATTATATCATCTCCCTTTGCACATTGTGACTTTGTGAGTGTTTATCCAATTTGGAAGCTATCATAGAATCTGCTTCTATCACCCTTTCATCCAGCCCATTCTGAATCACAGCAACTGCTGGATTTCAAAAATCCAAAGTTCAAACTAAGTTTATTATCAAAGTACATATAAATCACCATATACAACCCTGAGGTTCATTTTCTTGTGGGAATACTCGGGAAATCCATAATAGAACAATTACCGTCATAGAATCAATGAAAGACCACACCAACTTGAGTGTTCAATCAATGTGCAAAGGCAACAAACTGGGGAAATACAAAAAGAGAGGCATAATAATAATAATAAATAAACAAAAAATATTGAGAACATGAGATGAAGGGCCCTTGAAAGTGAGACCATAGGTTGTGGGAACATTCCACTGGGTTCAGGCAGCTCATCTTTACCCAGTTACATGTTCAACCAGCATGTGGCATTACCAGCCTCCTGTAGCCTGAATCCCCCGAGCCTATAAAGCCTTCCCTTCCAGGTTCCCTTTACAGTCCTGCATAGCCTGACTTGGGAGCGTATTACTGAATCTTCCTTCCTTCATTCCTTCATTGTCACTGAGCCTTGGTCCTGGAACATCCACCCCAACATCACAGTTCAGAAGAAGGGGTGCAACATTTCAAGAGCAGCATTTCCCCTACTTTCTCAAGGGAAATTAAGTGTTGCCCACATAAGAGGACAATTCTTTAAACCAAGAGGTGTCTAGGGATTTCTTTTCATAGAGGAAGTGAAACTCTGCTGTGGAGGGTAAATTGCTGGAGGTATCATAAAAGAAGTCACATACATTTTTGAGTGGCAGTGGGGAGCTGGGGCAGATGCTTTTTTTTGCATTTGTAGTTTGTATCCTTTTGCACATCAGTTGCCTGTCAGTCTCTCTCCGCACTTTATCATTGATTCTATTGTATTTGTTGTTCTGCAAGAAAATGAATCTCAGGGTAGTATACAGGTGACGTTAACAGTATGCACTTTGATAATATGTTTACTTTGAACTTTGAGATCGACACAACACAGGCGGCTTGGGTTCAATTCCTGCCGCTGTCTGTAAGGAGTTTGTACGTTCTCCCCATGACTGCGTGGGTTTCCTCCGGGTGCTCTGGTTTCCTCCCACAGTCCAAAGACGTACCATTTGGTTGGTGAATTGCCCATTGTAACTTGTTCCGTGATTAAGCTAGGGTTAAATTTTGAGGATTGCTGGGCTGTGCCGCTTGAAGGATTGGAGGGGCCTATTCCGCACTGTACCTCAATCCATCAATAAACCAATAGCAGGGTAGTCCTGAGAAGCTGAATCGCCCAGTTTTCTTCTGTTCCTCCTAGCAATACACAGGTGGCAAAAATGAAAATAACAGAATAGTCTAAACAGCTGCAGGTGTCAACAAGATGTAGCGACCGATTGGTTGTAGCTATAGTGATGACAGATCTGTTAAGAGGTCCACGAATACAGAATGTCTCACCAGTTCATCTTTTCTGGATAAATCTACCTCTGCAGATAAAGTGGTCTGACTAATAATAATTAAAAACATTCACTGGCAATAGCTTACTGATTTATTATTTGCTATTCAAACAAAAAAAGGTGTTAAATAAGGCATGGAATATTAATGAGAGTGTACAATAATATTTGTTTATATATTATTGCTATCAAACACTCCCAGGGTAGGGACATTGCTAGTCAGATACTGACTTAATCTCCCTCCACAATGCCCTAACAAACACTACTAGGGCAGGTACAGAACAGATAAAGCTCGTTTTTACATTGTCCCATCAAACACACCCAGGACTGGGACAACAGTAGTTAGTTCCAGGGTAAAAGCTTTGCTTTGCATTGTCCCATCAAGCTCTCCCAAGGCAGGGACATCATGGGCTAGACACAAAGTAGAGCTCCCCTTACTCTGTGCCATTAGCAGCTCCTGGGGATATACAAAACAAATTAGACACAGATAACAGAGAATCATAAACACAAGGGAAACTGGAAATCTTGAGCAACACACACAGAATGATAGCGGAACTCAGCTGGTCAGGCAGCATCAATGGAGAGGAATGAACAGTCGACAATTCAGGTCAAGGCTCTTCATCAGCTCTGAAAAGGAAGGGAGTAAAAGCTAAAACCTCTCTCTAGCTTGCATTCCTCTCCCTCTCCCCACTTTCTTACTTTGGCTTCTGTCCCCTTTCTTTCCAGTCCTGATGAAGAGTCTTGTTCTGAAATATTGACTGTTTATGCCCCTCGATAGATGCTGCCTGACCAGCTGAGTTTTCCCAACATTTTGTGTATGTTAACACAAGGAAAACTCCTCTGCATACTGTCCAATCAGACATTCCAGGGGAAATATCACACAGACAAGGTACAGGTTAACACTCTCTCAGCACATTCCCGGCACTCTCAGGGTAGCTACAATGCACGTAAGGGTCACACTAGCAAACTCAAGGGCAGGAACCACAGGCAACTCAAACAAAGCTAAACATTTATTACGGAAATTAATCAGCAAAAGTAACAGAATCCTGACAAACTTGAATCCCTCGCGATACACAGAAAAACTCAGCCTGAATTTCACCAGACAAGGAAACACAACAACCAAGCCAAGAGGGATTGATATGCCCCACTGAAATACACCCTGGAGCATGTAGAAATGAAAGACATTGAAAATATTGTGCTAATTAAATTATCCCAAATTGAATAAAAGTGATATCAGAATCAGACTCAGGTTTAATATCACTGGCATATGTCATGATATTTGCTGACTTCCTGACAGCAGGACAATGCAAATGTGATAGTAGAGAGAGAAAAAAAACTGTGAATTACTGTACGTGTGTATATATATATATGATTTAATTTAAATTAATGCAAAAAATAGGAAATAACAAAAGTACTGAAGTAGTGTTCATAGGTTCAATGTCCATTCAGAAATTTGATGGCAGAGGGGAAGAAGCTGTTCTGAATCACTGAGTGTGTGCCTTCAGGCTTCTGTACCTCCTCCCTGATGGCAACAATGAGAAGGGGGCATGCGCTGGGTGATGGGGGTCCTTAAATACGTATGGTGCCTTTCTGAGGCATCGCTCCTTGAAGGTGTCCCGGATACTATGGAGGCGAGGACCCATGATGGTGGTGACTAATTTTCAACTCTTTGCAACTTACTTCAATCCTGTGCAGTTACTCACCCCCCACCCCCAAGATGGTGATTTAGACAGTTAGAATGTTCTCCATAGAACATCTATAGAAATCTGCGAGTGTTTTTGGTGACATAACGAATCTCCTCAAACTTCTAATGAAAGATAGCTGCATTGATATGCTGAGTCCGAGTTAGGACCTCAGAGATATTGACACCCAGAAACTTGAAATTGCTCACTCTCTCCACTCCTGATCCCTCTATACAAAGAGACCTTTAACAATATCCAGAGTACCAAATGAGACAACTGCAACACAAAGTGAAAAACCAGACCTAGTGCAAAGTAAACAATCCAAGGAACTCTGCACACCCACGAGGTGACACCGAGAAAGTGCAATTCACATCCTAACTGAAAATAATCCCTTTTTCCTGTAAAAAGATCCCGGGTTGCGACAACACAGGACAGACAGAAGTTTTTGACTTCCACATTATCTCCTCATACATACACAGAGTGGATGCATTGTGAGAAAGTTAAGGTTGCTCAACTCTGCTTCTGATACAGTTCAGAAAGATTCTAAAGTGACTTCCATCACTATAAATCTGCCTAAAAACCCAAAGCTGGCTTGGCCAACCATGAAGCTGGTGGCCTGGGTCACTAAGTATATACAGTATTTTTAAATATTCAGTAACTCTCTGTTGCATATTCACTGCGGATCTCTCCATTTCAGTGGAAGATTACTAACTGGCTCCTATATCACCAACAAGACGTGAAGAAAATAGCCCTGATGTTCATTCAGTTTTAATGAAGCCCAGGACCCAGCCGAAAGGCTGCCAATTATGCTCCCGTATATGTTTTTTTAACGCTGAAACATCACCACATTCTGCTATCCTGGCATATTTTTCTGCCAAGAAAACTTTATTTCATTTCCAAAGATCATTTTGACGTCCTTGCCCAGAATCTTGTTTTGAAACAATATGAGTTAATAAAATTTCATAGAAACTCAATGCAGTGACAAAGAGGATGGTAGCGTTCACATCTTCACATTGTGCCTGTTGTCCTTGAAACAATAAAGTACAGCTTTACAGTATGTCCAGACTTGGAAAACAAGGGATGAAATTGCCCAAGTGTGTACAGCCAGCTCCTACCAACACCGATGAGCAGGTTATCAGTTCTTTGGCAATGGTGAAGGAAGAATGAATTTGAGCTGTCACCATATCACTGACAAACCCTTACACATTCCAATGGAGATGACAGATAGGGGCTCAGTGAAATTCGTTTAAGAGACAGAACTCTTTCTGTAGCATCAGAGATTCAGAATCAGAATCAGGTTTATTATCACCGGCATGTGACATGAAATTTGTTAACTTAGCAGCAGCAGTTCAATGCAATACATAATCTAGCAGAGAAAAAGAAATAATAAATAAAATTTAAAAAAATAATAATAATAATAAATAAACAAGTAAATCAATTACATATGTTGAATAGATTTTTTTAAAAACGTGCAAAAACAGAAATTCTGTATATTAAAAAAAAAGATTCAGTCTGTGTGTCATGCTTTAATCTGGGCTGGGTGGTGTCCAACCTGCTGTCTTTCAGTGGGGCCCACGCATCTGAGGCTGACAATGCACTTAAGGGGAAAATTAGATGCAGCAATCCTATTGGGAGACTGGTTTGTCCAGCACTTCCGCTCCTTCCGCCAGAGAAAGTGGGATCGCCCAGTGGCCACCCATTTTAATTCCACTTCCCATTGCCATTCCAATATGTCCATCCATGACCTCCTCTACTATTGCGATTAGGCCACACTCAGTCTGGAGGAGCCACACCTCATATTCCATTTGGGTAGCTTCCAACCTGATGGTATGAACATCGATTTCTTGAACTTCTGTTAATGTCCCCTCACTTCACCCTTCCCCATTCCCTTTTCCTTCTCTCACCTTACTGCCTGTCTGCCCATTGCCTCCCTCTGCTGTTCCTACCCCCTTATTTTTCTTCCATGGCATTCTGACCTCTCCTACTAGATTCCCCCCTTCTCCAGTCCCATATCTCTTTCACCAATCGACTTCCCAGCTCTTTACTTCACTCCTCCCTCAACCTTCCAACTCTGACTCCCCATCTTTCCTTCTCCAGCCCTGCTGGAGGGTCTCGGCCCGAAACATCGACTGCGGTTTTCCATAGATGTTGCCCGGCCTGCTGAGTTCCTCCAAGGTTTTGTGTATGTGTTGCTTGGATTTCCAGCATCTGCAGATTTTCTCTTGTTTGAGATAGAACTATCTCCTTCACCAGTGAGTGACTGCTCACGAGAAACAGCATTTTTTAGTAACAGAGATAATGCCCCTATAACTTGTACATGATGCACATGGTACAATGGAACACGAGATGGTGCTGCTGCCTCACATAGAGTCATAGAAAAGTACAGCACAGAAGCAGGCCCTTTGGCCCATCTAGTCCATACCCCTCCCATCCACGTGCCTATCTAAACTTCTCTTAAATGTTGAAATCGATCTCACATGCACCACCTGCACTAACAGCTTGTTCCACACTCACACGATTCCCTATAAGTCAGATCCTCCAGTCTGGTAACATCCTTGTAAATTTTTTCTGTACTCTTTCAAACTTATTTACATCTTTCCTGTAGGCTGGTGACCAAAACTGCACACAATACTCCAAATTAGGCCTCACCAATGTCTTATATAACTTCAAGAGAATATCCCATTTCCCATGCTCGATACTTTGATTTATGAAGGCCAGTGTGCCAAATGCAGCAGTCCTGGTTCAATCCCAATCGCATTAACTTCTTTCGGACGTTCAAGTTTCCTCTCGCACCCCGAGGACAAGCGGGTAGGTTTGGCCGGAAGTACTGAGTGAATGAGCCAATTCAGCTTCCTCCAGAGATCCCCACCATCATGGAGCCAATCTCCAGACAATTCGGTTCACTACCCAGAGTAGCGCTTGCAGCAAAGGTCTCGGGATCAGTCATCGCAGCCACAGTGGTGAGGACCTGCTACTGATAAGGGCTCACTGTCAATGAACTCAAGTGTAATTGAGTGACAGAACCTGAGGGATCTGATGGTCAAGTCAGAAGGAATAAAATGATAGGAAATAAAATGGAGCAATGGGATTGAATGAATCATTTCCTGTTAGCAGGCATAGAGTTGATGGGCCAAATATCCTCCATCAGGTTTGGGAATGAGTTATTCCATAAATAGGGGTAAGAACTTTTAAAATGTCCTAAAACAGGCGCAATGTTACAAAAGTTTTGGAGGGGTATGGACCGAATGGGTTTCAGCAGCTAAGTTACAGAGAAAGGTTGAACAAGTTAGATCTTTATTCTTTGGAGCGTAGAAGGTTGAGGGGGGACTTGATAGAGGTATTTAAAATTATGAGGGGGATAGATAGAGTTGACGTGGATAGGCTTTTTCCATTGAAAGCAGGGGAGATTCAAACAAGAGGACATGAGTTGAGAGTTAAGGGGCAAAAGTTAAGGGGTAACACGAGGGGGGTCTTCTTTACTCAGAGAGTGGAAGCTGTGTGGAACGAACTTCCAGTAGAAGTGGTAGAGGCAGGTTCGATTTTGTCATTTTAAAAAAATTGGATAGGTATATGGACAGGAAAGGAATGGATGGTTATGGGCTGAGTGCAGGTAGGTGGGACTAGGTGAGAGTAAGCGTTCAGCACAGACTAGAAGGGCCGAGATGGCCTGTTTCCGTGCTGCAATTATTATATGGTTATATATGGACTTGCTTGGATGGGAATGTTTATTGACATAGAGCAAAGGATCTGTTTCTGTGCTGCAAGTCTTTATGACTCTATAAAATTCCTCAAATGACTTACATGTGACTTTCCTCACATGTGATCCAGCCAGCCAAAGACTGACTTGGAGAAAAGGTCCAAGAGCTTCCTGAACTGGGCACCTTAATTGGTTGCAAAGGTCAATGGGTAGCTTGGGAGGCTCCCACACAGCAGATGCTGGGAGACTATTCTTCAAACACCAATCAGATCATTCTTTCATCCCCCACTTCCATCTTCCCTCTCCAATTTGCTGTCAAAATTAGATTTTCGGAAACATTTGAGGACTAAAGGCAGAACTACTGACAAGCCTTTGAAATGAGAAAATATTAAATATTAAAGGCCAAGAAGGTGGTGAAGCATGCAGTGTGAATTACAGCCATTAGATAAGGTACTTAATAAGGCGCCATGCAAAAGGTTATTGCATAAGAGTTCACAGTGTTGGAGGCAATGTATTAGTATGGATAGGGGATTGGCTGAAGGACAAATTAGAATCAGAATAAATAGATTATTTTTAGTCTGGTGTTAGGAGTGGTGTTACACAGGGCTCAGAGCTGAGTCCTCAGTGTCTGTATCTGTTGGAATGATGATGAAATGGCAAGAACACAGTATCAGAATTTGTTTGTGATACAAACCGGGTAGAAATGGGAACGGTGAGGAGCTTGCTACGAATCGAGAAAGGAGAATATCTGCAGAGACAAGAGATGTATAAAAATGCAAGGTTATTCATTTCAGGAAGAAACACAGAGAAATATAACATTATTTCCATGGTTAGTAAAAAAAAAGAGCCTAACCCTAACTGCTTCAATAAATTCAGAAGTTGAATAAGGAAAGCAGAAGGGAAATGTCATGTTGCGGTTTATTGCAAGAAAGATTGGAATGGAAGGGTAACTATGTTTTGCTTTTGCTAGACTGAAATCTGCGTGCAATCTCACTTTTTAAGAAGGAATGTAGTTGTCCAGGAAGCAATAAACCATGAATTTGTTGACGTGAATTCCTGTGATGAGTGATTGAGAACAAATGTCCCCTATTTATGGAGTTTAGAATGGCTGATTTCATTGAACGCAATTTACAGATTTGGAAAATATTGAGGGAATGCTTCCTCACACCAAAGCAACACACACAGAATGCTGGAGGAACTCAGTGGGTCAGGTAGCATCTATGGAAAAGAGTAAACAGTTGTCACTTCAGGCCATGACCCTCCTTCAGAACTGAAAAGGAAGGGGGAAGACGGCTGAATAAAAAGGTGGGGGGGGGGGGGGGAAGAGGCTTGCTGGATGAAGCCAGGTGAGAGGGAAAGGTCAAGAGCTAGAGAAGAAAAAACCTCACAGGACACCCTCAGGGTGGAGGAGTGACACCTTATATTCTAACTGGATACCCTCCAGCTTGATGCCATGAATATCAATTTCTCCTTCTGGTGAACAAATTCCCCTCCTTCCTCTAGTCCCCACTCTAACTTTTCACTTCTTCTCACCTGCCTAATTCCTCCCCCGGGTCCTCTCCTCTTTCCCTTTCTCCTATCGTTCCCTGTCCTCTCCTGTCAGATTCTTTCTTCTCCGGTGATACTAAACCTGGTTCTGATTCCGATACTGAGCCCAGAGGTCCCAGGGGAGGCCCACAGCGTCACAGGGAGAACGTGGAAGCTCCACACAGACAGTGCTGGAGATTGGGGATGTATCCTGGCGAATGAGACGCGCAGGCAGCAGCACTACCTGCTGCACCACTGCTCCGTGTAAAGGGATACACAGAATGTAGTAAAAATCATAGGCCTTTAAAGAGCTGATGTGAAATAAAATTTCTCAATGAATGGTTGCAGTTCTCTACTTGAGTAGGGCGTTGGGTAGATTCAAGCCTCGAATCAATAGGTTTCTCTGTGTTAAAGGAATTAAAGGATATTGGAACTAGGCGGGAGAGTGGCACCGATGTATAGGATTTACCTTACTCAGTGGTAGAGCAGACTTGGAGAGCCATATCCTCTTCTCCAGATGCTATTTCTTACCTTCTCTTGTTCTTCCCCCATCGGCTCAAATCTCAGAGCACGCAGCATAAACGCAACAACGGCAGCGAGAAATAATGCATGAGGAGAAAGCTTGGTGAGCCAGGACAAGAAGGGAAATAAAGGCCTTGAAGATGAATAATGAGTCACCACAGACATCCCCAGAGGTGATACTGGAGTATCAGATTGCCTGAAGCCACAGCTACCAAGCTAGTGCCAAAGATGAGGCTTTACATCATTATTCCCAGGGTACGGGAGCACAGTCCAGAGATGGCAACGTACCAGACAACGCACTCTGTGCAGTTTGTTCTCTATATGCTGTAACCTTGGACCATGATGTGGCTTTGTAATCATTCCGGACCAAAACATGTAGCGCTGGGATTTCACAACACACCCAGGAGAATCGCTGGGATCACAGGGACTTTTTAAATCGGAAATAGTCAATTATGTCCTGCGATCTTCAGAACCTAAAAGAGTATTGCTGTGAATTTTATTGAGGAGGTTGTAAACCAGTGTTAATTAATCCAGTTCTGTGTGTGATATTCCTGGCACGTAGGTGCTGATTACACACTAGCCCACTGTGATTGTCTAGCTGTGCCTGGGTGTTTGACTGCTCTTAACTGCACGTGCGGATAGGAGGAAAATGGATCAGCTTGCAGATCCTAAACCCATCTCTGCAAGAAGAGGCCACTGACCTCTAGTCCATATATAAAGAACGTGGTGTTTTTTGAGCATGGGACTAGGGTGCATGGGCTTGCTTTAGGGACGGGTAGGACTGGAGAGAAGCAATGCTCCAATCAGTCCACAGTCCCATTGTCCAGCTCTGTGACAGAGCAGAGAGCATTCGATAAGTGAAGCCTTTTAAAGCCACCAGGATGAGCCAGTGGCTTCAAGGTTATTTAGAAAGGCAGCATTGTTTAAATCACTTAATATTCTATTATAAATCAGACCTGCAGAGAGTGGACAAGACACCCCGACCCTGCCAGTAGGTCAGCTAGTTTTTGGTGGGTTCCAGAGTCAGATTTCTGTGCGGGTGGAGGAACAAGTTCTGATGCTCCCTTGGGTCCGTAACTTGATGAGACCAAGTTTTTGTGGTCCCACCATCGGCAAGTCCAGCATTGAAGTTCAAATTTAATTGTAATTCGACCATACAGCTAAACAAAATAGCATGCCTTTGAGGTCAAGTTGCAAAATTCAGTCCCACACAGCACACAACACAACACATACGGTATAGCACAAGAATTATGGTAGCACCAAGCATGTTTACAAAAAATAAAAGATAGGCAGTGTATCTCATCCCTGAGTATCATGGCCCGTGGATCGACGGTGCGTGGATTTTGTCCTGGAGCCATGTTTCTACACGCCGCAGCAGCTCTGCATCGCGCGCAAGTGTAGCCACAGAGGAATCCCATCTAACCTGTCCTCCACTGAGCGAACACTGGAGAGCAGCACCGACGGGAGGTGGGGAACGGGGGGGGGTGCGTATCAGCCCCTGACCCAGTGCGGAATCCAGCGGCACACAGCCAGCTCCGGAGTCTCCTTCTCCCCTGGCGGCCGCATCGGGGTCTGGTCCGCAACCACTACCGTGGCCACGCAGCTTCCTCGCCGCCAATCTCACCAATGAATCAATTACATGACTCGTAGTGTTCTACATTACCAATCTACAGCAGGGTCTTGCAATCTCAATAAAAATGTCCGAGCCAATCATTCCCACCGTTTGTCAGATTGCGCACCGCCTCTGACGCCTTCTTCCCTGGGTGGCTGAATCAGGCTGCAACACAGTGCACTACAACTCCAATGCCATCCAGCAACTCGCGAGTGGGGTAGACTTTCCATACCCGATGTCCTTAATAACCTGCAGTGTCCTGTGACCGTAAAAATATAAGACATAAAGTTTGAACAATTTCGCACCTGTTCGGACCCAGAGAGGCCGCTGCACCCGCGTGCACTGCTGCCATACCGGAAAGGCCTGGTACATGGCCATTTGCTCAGCAATCAGCATCGATGTCATCAATTGAGGCCCATAATTGGAATTCTGCTAACCAAGGGCCCGTTGACCGTAGCCGAGTCCAGTTATCTTGGTGCGTCCACTGGAAAGGTGTCTGCAGGCCCAAATCTATGTCTGCTGAAGGCTGAAGCTAGAGGGTGTACTGGAGTTAAAGGACTGTGTATGCGTGTAGGTGGGAGGGAGGAAAGGGGCTTGTTTTTGCAGTCATTGTTTTGTTGCTTGCTGCGCTCTGCGTTGTTCCGCTGAGCTTTGCGAGGAGAGGCGAGGCAGTGAGCCCATTGCCGAGAGTGAGGAAGACACAAGGTTCAATTGATTTTCGGACCGAGCCAAACTGGAAAGGTCGGATACAGGCCGAATTGAAGCGGCAGGATCCAGGCCCCCAAACAGTATCGAAGCCATTGAACCCGACGTTTGGACGACAATTTTGGAGCTGGGCCAGATTGAAAAGATCAGGGTGTCGGGGCCAGAGGCGAGGGGAAAGGCTACTTCGCTCTGTACTGAACCATGTGCTTGGGACTGACTCACTATAGACTTCAGCTCAGAATGCTGTTTGCTTGTGTGATCTGTTTTTTTTCTGCGCCATGGGTGTTTGACAGTTTTCTCTTTTTAATGGGCTCTTTTGGGTTTCTTTGTTTTGTGGCTGCCTTTTAGGAGGATGTGTAATGTCTATAGACTTTGATAATAAATGTATTTTGAACTTTATTATGCTGGTGCCAGAATGTGCGACGACACCTGCTAGCGGCCCCCAGCCAGCCTCGGGTGGGTTGTTTGTTAACACAAGTGATGCACTTTGCTGTATGTTTTGATGGACACAACAAATAAACTTCAATCTTGACCTTGATCTGAAGTTTGCAAAGAGGGAACAACTCAACATGGAAGCAAAATGATCGAGCATTAATGTCGGTGATGGTCAGTGAGCTGGTTACCTGGCTATTGCAGACTATAACTGGCGCCTATCTGACCCTACAGTGGCAGGCAAATGCTTGGGCACCCCTGGTCAAATTTCTGCTACTGTGAATAGTTCAGTGAGTAGAAGATGAACTGATCTCCAAAAGTCATAAATTTAAAGATGAAACATTCTTTTCAACATTTTAAGCAAAATTAGTGTATTATTTTTGTTTTGTACAATTTTAAATTGAAAAAAAAGGAAAAGAGCACCATGCAAAAGTTTGGGCACCCCAAAAGATTTGAGCTTTCAGATAACTTTTACCAAGGTCTCAGACCATAATTAGATTGTTAGGGCTATGGCTTGTTCACAGTCTTCGTTAGGAAAGGCCAGGTGATGCAAATTTCAAAACTTTATAAATACCCTGACTCCTCAAACCTCGTCCCAACAATCAGCAGCCATGGCCTCCTCTAAGCAGCTGCCTAGCACTTTGAAAATTAAAATAAATGATGCCCACAAAGCAGGAGAAGGCTATAAGAAGACAGCAAAGCGTTTTCAGGCAGCCGTTTCCTCAGTTCGTAATGTAATTAAGAAATAGCAGTTAACAGGAACAGGGGAGGTCAAGTTGAGGTCTGGAAGACCAAGAAAACTTTCCGAGAGATCTGCTTGTAGGATTGCTAGAAAGGTAAATCAAAACCCCAGTTTGACTGCAAAAGACCTTCAGGAAGATTTAGCAGACTCTGGAGTGGCAGTGCACTGTTCTACTGTGCAGCGATACCTGCACAAATATGGCCTTCATGGAAGAGTCATCAGAAGAAAACCTTTCCTGCGTCCTCACCACAAAATTCAGCATCAGAAGCTTGCAAAGGAACATCTAAACAAGCCTGATGCATTTTGGAAACAAGTCCTGTGGACTGATAGACTAAAATAGAACTTCTTGGTCGCAGTGAGCAAAGGTACGTTTGGAGATAAAAGGGTGCAGAATTTCATGAAAAGAACACCTCTCCAACTGTTAAACATGGGGGTGGATCGATCATGCTTCGGGCTTGAGTTGCAGCCAGTGGCACGGAGAACATTTCACTGGTAGAAGGAAGAATGAATTCAATTAAATACCAGGAAATTCTGGAAGCAAACATCACACTATCTGTAAAAGAGCTGAAGGTGAAAAGAGGATGGCTTCTACAACAGGATAATGATCCTAAACACACCTCAAAATCCACAATAGACCACCTCAAGAGGCACAAGCTGAAGGTTATGCCATGGCCCTCACAGTCCCCCGACCTAAACATCATCGAAAATTTGTGGATAGACCTCAAAGGAGAAGTGCATGCAAGATGGCCCAAAAAGCTCATAGAACTATTAGCCTTTTGCAAGGAACAACGGGCGAAAATCCCCCAAACAAGAACTGAAAGACTCTGGCTACAGAAAGCGTTCACAAGCTGTGATACTTGCCAAAGGGGGTGTTATGAAGTACTGACCATGCAGGGTGCCCAAACTTGTGCTTTGTGCCCATTTCCTTTTTTATTTCGAAACTGTAAATGATGGAAATTTAAAAATTAATCTTGCTTAAAATATTAAAAAATGTGTTATCTTTAACTTTATGCCTTTTGGAAATCAGGTCATCTTTTACTCACTTAGCTATTCACAGTAACAGTAATTTTGAGCAGGGGTGCCCAAACTTTTGCATGCCATCGTACATAGCCAGCATGGCCGCATAGTGGTTAGCACATCACTATACAGTGCCACCATCCCAAAAGTTGTCATAGCCCTATTAAATGTTCCCAATGGCATGCATCTCAAAGTGCCTCCGACAACAAAGTCCAGATCCCAGCCTTAACCTGTGGCTTAGCTACTAAGCCTGGCAGGAGAAGGGTCAAAGGCAGGTTACTGACACCTTAAAACTAGGCGCTTTGGGCAGATGGGGCTTGTTAGTCGTGGCTGGCAGCATATGAAAGGAAAGGAAAACTGGCTTCAAATCCACGCTGCCTTGCGGCTACAGACACTCATGGGGAAGGCTTTGGGAGTAAACCCTGAGGCAAAAATCCAGAGCTGGAGCCCATACAGCAGTCCAACATTGAGTTCAACGCTGACTGGCAACTCCTGCAGAGCTGCTGGTGCCAAACTGTATCGATCTCTGCTGGTCCTTTGGTGCGCGGAGAGGGAGAGCCTGATGCATAGGCAACAACTTGCTCTCCCTGGCTTGCACGTCACATGGACAACTGGGACGTGATATCCGTAGTTGACCCTGACCAACAGAGAGCTTCATACAGTGTCAGCCTTCACCGATCCTGCCATTGCCAGTAAGGAATTCCTATGTTTCCTCCCACGTTCCAAACGACGCCAGGGTTAGAGTTCGTAAGTTTAGGCACGTTGTGCTGGCACCAGAAATCTGGCAAAACATGCGAACTGCCTCTCACGATCCTCACTGATTGGATTTGATGTAAACAATGCATTTCACTGCATGCTTCGATGTGTATTTGACAAATAAAGCTAATCTTTAAAATTCTTGAACTAATGTCTTACTCCTTGGTCCGACTGCAAAAGGAATTCCATTGTGTAACACTTGCTTCGCCTAGCGGCTTAATCTCGGGGGTGATAACCAGCACCCCCAGCCCAGCCAAATTTAATAAATCTCATTTGGGTGGATGCTGCGCGATGTGTCCCCAGTTTCAAATCAGTACCCAGAAATAACGAACGGTACACAATATGTGGTTAAACGATTAAGATTTATAACTCTTACTTTGTCTATGTGGTTAGTCGAGAAACAAAATATAAAAGGAAAAGATGCCAATCTTATTTAACAGTCCATGCACAGATCGCTGGAGCTCACTCAGCAAGATCTTCTATCCACCATTCGATCTCCTCCGGGCGTCGCCGACTCCCGGACTCCCGCCCGGAGTCCACCCGGTCGGGCAGCGGACTCTCTCAAGTCACGTCTCCTCTCTTCATTCCCCTCGCGCCTCCTGGCAAAAGCCCGCAAAACCAACAGCTTCCAGACACACAAGAAAGAATAACATTTCTCCCATTGGATAGCCACCCGTTATCTCTAGTTATAACCCAAACAGAGAAGCCCTTACAATTGTTTTGTGAATTTAGATGGAAACATGCATCAATTTGGAGTTAAACAAAGGACAAAGGACCAGGCAGAGAACCCACTACATTCAGACAGAACCGGCCTCCGTTGATATGGTGAACTACATATACCTGTCTGGACTGCTCTTGTGGCTCCTCCCACAGACCCCTGTATAAAGGCGATTGAGGCCTGAGCCCGGCCTCATTTCTCCAGGATGTAGTGTTGTTCATTCTTCCCGTCAATAAAAGCCGATATCTCGCTTCTTACGTCTCAGAGTGAGTTATTGATGGTGCATCAATTGACCACACTGAAACAATACTGACTCACTGAGAGCACTCTCAATCCTCAAAGAACACATTGATTTCCCCAACATCTGACACCACTGAGCAAAGTAGCACAATGAGACAACTTTGTAAGCCCACAGTTAGCATTATAAATGCTTACACCGCCCACCTTCACCATTCCGTGCCCATATGACCACTCTCATCGAGTTATTTCTAAGGTAAGGACGTGTTCAGCACAGCTTTGTGGGCCGAAGGGCCTGTATTGTGCTGTAGGTTTTCTATGTTTCTATAGAGTCATAGAGAGTTATAACCATGGGGCCATATTGCACAAAAACAGTCTCTTCAGCCTAAATCAAAAGTACTGCCTAAAGTTGCCCAGTGTCTGTAGTCCCAGTTGATTCTTTCTGGCCTATATCCATCTAACATCTTCTTAACTTTGCAAATAAATCATACAGATCACCTCCAACCTATTGAGCACATTGAATGCATTAACTACACCAAGATCACTTTGACCAATTTAGACCCTTTGAGGACCATGCAGTGACCACACCACTCGTTATGGCCACAGTGAGATCATAACGGCCACGATGACCACATCAGAACTATTGACACCACGCAAACCACAATGGAGCAACTGACCACACTGAACCCTTGCATATTCCTGATTAAAGGGCAACTAAGCACCACCAAATCACTGAGCACACTAAGATCACAGGGACTACACTGGCATACTATCACCACACTGACCACAATGAGAACACTGGCTCCATTAACCTCACTGACCATCCCGAGACTGGATGCTGAGATCACATCGAAACCACGCCAAGGCCCACTGATCATTTCGCCAGACTCCGTCCGCACTGTCACACTGACTGCACTTACCATACAGACTGAGATGACCGACAAATCTATGACAACACTGGCCACTCTGAGATTACTGAGGCAAGACTTCAGGCAATCTGTCCATACAGTGAACATAACACCCATGACATCCACAGTGAGATCACCATGACAGCATTAGACCAGTTGAGATCACACTGACAACACTGAGACCATTGATAACGCTGAACCTTAGAATCTTCTTGATCTTCAGACACCACACTGACCACAGTGAGGGCATACTGTTCACAATGAGACCATGCTGACCACAATGAGACCAAGCTGACCACACTGACTCCATTCAGTCCACCGAACACTTTAAAAGTACACTGAGTTCACAATAGTCCCATATTAATAAAGTTAAGGCCCACTGATCCTGAGAACCCAAGTAGCATATCCTGAGCACATTGACCACTCTGACCATGTGAGACCACACTGTCCTTACTGAGACCACTGAGGCAAGCAGTCCGACCACACCATCCAATGGCCACTTGTGAGATCATAATGGCCTCTGTGATCCCATCAGATCATTGTGACAACACTAACCACTCTGAAACAACAGACAACAATGAACCCTTGATCTTACTGATCATAAGAGAGCACACTAACCAATAGCAACTCACTGAGCACACTGACAGGGCTGACAACACAATCCAAGTAAAAAAAAGCAGTCCCAACACCGACCCCTGGCAGTCAACCAGGAAAAGATCCTTTTATTCCCACTCGCTGCCTCCTATCAATCAACCAATGTTCTAACCACGCTACACACATAAAATGCTGGTGGAACACAGCAGGCCAGGCAGCATCTATAGGGAGAAGCACGGTTGACGTTTCGGAAGGGTCTCGGCCCGAAACGTTGACAGTGCTTCTCCCTATAGATGCTGCCTGGCCTGCTGTGTTCCACCATTATTTTGTGTGTGTTGTTTTAATTTCCAGCATCTGCAGATTTCCTCATGTTTGTTCTAACCGTGCTAGTAACTTTCTTGCATACCATGGGTTCCTAACTTGGGAAGCAGCCTAATGTGTATCACCTTGTTAAAGGCCTTCTGAAAGTCCAGGTATATAACATCCATTGCATCCTCTTTATCTATCTTACGTGTAATCTCCTCAAAGAATTCCTACAGGTTCATCAGGCAAGATTTTCCCTTAAGAAAACCCATGCTGTCTTTGTCCTATCTTGTCCTGTGTCAACAAGTACTCTGTAACTCCATCCATAACACTTGACTCCAACATCTTCCCAACTGCTGAGGTCAGACTAACTGGTCTATAATTTCCTTCCTGCTGCCTCCCTCCTTTCTTAAAGAGTGGAGAGACATTTGTAATTTTTCAGTCCTCCCGAACCATTCCAGAGTCAATGATTCTTGAAAGATCATTACTGATGCCTCCCCAATCTCTACCGCTACTTCTTTCAGAGCCCTGGGGTGCAGTTCACCCTGCTCGGGTGACTTACATACCTTTAAGTCTTTCAGCTTTTTGTGCACCTTCTCCCTTGTAATAATAACTGCACTCACTTCTCTTCCCTCACACCCTTCAACTCCTGGCACACTGATAATGTCTTTCACAGTGAAGACTGATGCAAAATATTTAGTTCATCTGCTATCTCCTTGCCCCCCGTTATTATTTCTCCGGCCTCATTTTCTAGCGCTCCTATATCCACTCTCATCTCTCTTTTTTTTATATACTTGAAAAGCATTTTCTATCCATCTTGATACTATTTACTTGCTTGCTTTCATATTTCATCTTTACCCTCCTAATAACTCTTTTAGTTGCTTTGTAAGTTTTTAAAAGCTTCCCAATCCTCTATCTGTGGTGAACTACATATACCTGTCTGGACACGCCCCCCCCCCCCCCCCACCCTGCTGACTGCTCCTTTGGCTCCTCCCACGGACCCCGGTATAAAGGTGATTGGGGACTCCGCCCCGGCCTCAGTCTCCAGGATGCAGTGTGGTGGTCAATTGCTGCTTGTTCTTTCTTCCAGCCAATAAAAGCCTTTATCTCACCTCACGTCTCGGAGAGTTATTGATGGTGCATCACTATCTTCCTGCTAATCTTTGCTTTGTTGTATGCACTCTCTCTAGCCTTTACACTAGCTTTGACTTCACTTGTCAGCCACATTTGCAGTATTTTACCATTTGAGTGTCTCTTTGTTTCTGGAATCCATCTATCCTGCAGCTTCCTCATTCTTCCCAGAAACTCAAGCCATTGCTGCTCCACTGTCAGCCCTGCCAGCATCTCCTTCCAATTTACTTTGGCCAAGTCCTCTCTCATAGCACTGTGATTTCCTTTACTCTACTGAAATACTGGTATCTTAGATTTTACTTTTTCCCTATCACATTTCAAGTTGAACTCAATCATATTGCGATCACTGTCTCCTAAGGTTTCCTTTATCTTAAGCTCCCTAATTGCCTCCAATCCATTGCATTGCAACCTATCCAGAATAGCTGATCCCCTAGTAGGTTCAATGACAAACTGCTCTAAAAAGACATCTTGTTGGCATTCAACAAATTCACTCTCTTGGGATCTATTACCAACCTGATTTTTCCCAATCTACCTGCATGTTAAAATCTCCCATGACTATCATAACACTATCCTGATCTATTGCTACCTTAGAATCGTAGAGTCATATCTTAAAACATAAGAAGTGTGTTCACTATTCCCTGAAAGGTCAACCAGTGAAAGTCAGACACCTGGACAGGCTCATCACACAACAGACATCCAGTACTGCCCTTCCTCTTCTTGGAATATCTACATATTGATCTTAAGAAACCTTCCTAGTTTACCTAACAAACTCTGTCCCATCTGAAACTCTTGCATTATTAAGATCCTGGTTTATATTAGGAAAGTTAATGTAAGTCCCCCATGATGGCAACCTTGATATTTTTACAGCTTTCCCGAATCTGCCTGCATATCTGTTCCTCAATGTTCCAGTGCCTACTGTGGCCTCTGCAGTACCAACCCATCAGAGTAATTGCTCCTTCCTATTCCTGAGTTCTACCCATATAGACTTGGTGGACGACACCTCCATTATAATCCTAGCAGTGCAGTTGATATTGTCCTTGATTAGCAGTGCGACTCTCCTCCCACCTCTTTTACCTCCCTCTCCATCTTTTCTAAAGCATCAAAACCCTGGGACGTTAAGCACCCATTGGGCCCTCCCTCAACCACACCTCTGTAATGGCCACATCATCCAGTTCCATGAACCTCTACCCATAATACTCCTCGCATTAAAATACAAAATACACACACTTCAAGCTATCTATCCCATCGTATCTATTATTTTGCTCCTGCCTTTTTTTTTTACTAGCCCTGACATCTACCTTCCTCTCCATCCCTCCACTTTCTGACCTGGTGCTTTGGTTCCTATCCCCCTGCCAAACTAAAAACCTCCCTGGGTATCAGTAGTGAATCTTCTGGCCAGTATATTAGCCTCTATCCCATTTAGGTCCCTCGCACAGGTCAGAAGAGGTTCCAATGATCCAAGAACCTGAAACCCTGCCTCCTGCACTAGCTCCTCAGCCACTCCTTCATCTATGTTCTTTTATTCCTATCCTGTCTGGTATGTGGCACTGGGAGTGATCCATATATTACTACCTTGGAGGTCCTCCTCTTCAATAGGCAATAGACAATAGACAGTAGGTGCAGGAGTAGGCCATTCGGCCCTTCTAGCGAGCACCGCCATTCACTGTGATCATGGCTGATCATACGCAATCAGTACCCCGTTCCTGCCCTCTCCCCACATCCCTTGACCCCGTTATCTATAAGAGCTCTATCTAACTCTCTCTTGAATGCATCCAGAGACTTGGCCTCCACTGCCTTCTGGGGCAGAGCATTCCACATATCCACCACTCTCTGGGTGAAAAAGTTTTGCCGCATCTCTGTTCTAAATGGCCTACCCCTTATTCTTAAACTGTGGCCTCTAGTTCTGGACTCACTCATCAGCAGGAACATGCTTCCTGCCTCCAGCGTGTCCAATCCCTTAATAATCTTATATGTTTCAATCAGATCCCCTTCTTTCTTCTTTCCTAACTCCCGATATTCACTGCACAGGGCCTTTTCCCCCATTGTACCTGAATATTTGGTGCCAATATGCACCAAGTCCTCTGGTTAATCACTCTCCCTCTTGAGAATCTACTGCAGCCACTCTGATAGATGCTGGACCCTAGCACTTGGGAGATAACACACCACCCTGGTCTCTCTTGGCCACAGAATCTCCTGTCCATCTTCCTAAATACCAAGACTCTTATCAGTATCGCTCTGCTTTTCCTTCCTGAGCTTCGGAACTGGCCACAGAGCCACTGAACTGGCTGCAGTACTGTGCCCTGATAGATCATTTCTCCCCACACCCCCACCCCACCGCAGCAGGGTCCAAACTGGTGTACTTGCTGCCGAGGGGAATGTCCACAGGGGAACCCTGCATTGAATGCTGACTGACTTTACTTCTCTTGGTGGTCATCCGTCTACTATCTGAGGCCTGCACTCTGCATGTCACTATCCCAGTAAAAGTTTCACCTAGGAGCTTTTCAGCCTCCCAGATGTTCCTGAGTGCATCCAGCTCCAGCTCCAGTTCACTGACCTTGTCAGTCAGGAGTTGAAGTTGCTTGTATTTCCCGTAGATGTAGACATTAGGAAGTTTGTTAGGTTGTCCAAAATCCTACCTCTTACAGGAGGAACATTCTACCATCCTGCCCACATTGAATTATTCCTGATCAAAGGACAGATGAAGCACCATCACTGACCATATTGAGATCACAGTGACCGCACTGACTAATTGCTGGGGATACTGCCACCAACTGACCACAGTGAGGACACATTAACCTCGCTGATCATCCTGAAACACAGAGGCTGAATGCTGAAGTAACACTGAGACCATGCGTGTCCACGCCAAGGCCCACTGATCATTTAGACCATGGGTTTGCCGTCTGCTCTGTCACACTGTCTGCACGTAGACTGCAGTGGTCAACATTGGCCACTCTGAAGCAAGACAGCGACCGCTCTGACCATGCAGGACCAGTATCACCCATGAGGACCACAGTGAGATCACAATACCCACTATGACAGCACTAGACAAATTGAGATCTCACTGACCACACTGAGACCCTTGACAACACTGAATGCTTGCATCGCTCTGATCTTCAAAGACCACACTGACCAGAGAGAAAAGTTATCCACATTGCGACTACACTGACCCCAATGACTCCATTCAGTCCACTGAACACACAATGTATACTGAGGACACAATAACACCAGACTGACCACGTTAAGGCCCACAGATCGTGAGAAGTTTGAAGTAAATTTATTATCAAAGTAGATATATTTCACCATGTACTACCCTGAGATTCTTTATTTTTGCAGGCATACTCAATAAATCCATAATAGAACAGTAACTACAACAGAATCATTGAAAGACCACACCAACTTGGGCATTGAACCAGTGTGCAAAAGACATCAAACTGTGCAAATACAAATAGAAAAAAAAAATTCTAATAAATAAGCAATAAATATCGAGAACCTGAGATGAAAATTCCTTGAAAATGAGTTCCTAGATTGTGGGAACATTTCAATGATGAAGCTAATAAAGTTGGGTGAAATTATCCCCTTTGGTTCAAGAGCCTGCTGGTTGAGGGGTAATAGCTGTTTCTAAACCTGGTGGTGTGAGTCCTGAGGCTCCTGTACCTCCTTCCTGCTGGTTGAGGGGTAATAGCTGTTTCTAAACCTGGTGGTGTGAGTCCTGAGGCTCCTGTACCTTCTTCCTGATGGCAGCAGTGTGAAGAGAGTGTCCTGGTTGGTAGCTATCCCTGATGATGGATGCTGCTTTCCTGTGACAATATTTCACGTTGATGTGCTCAGTGGTACAAACCACATGCCGAATGCTTTAACGATACAGTCTGCACTGACATCTTCAGTACATTGACCACGCTGACCACACAAGACTGCACTCATTGAGACCACCGAAGCAAACAATCTGACCACACGGTGACCACACCATCCACCACGACCACAGAGAGAGCACAATGATCAATTATCAATGATCAATGATCAATGATCAGGCACTAACCGCCCTGAAACAACTGACCACAATGAATCTCCCCAATTATAGGACGGCACACTCACCAATAGCAACTCACTGAGCACACTGACACGACTGACAGCATAGACAACACACTGAGACCATGCTGACCACACTGTCTCCTTTGACCTCACTGACCACACTGATAGTACACGCTGGACACTGGGGTCACACTAACATCGTGCAGGTCATGTTAAGGCTCTCTGGTTATTTGGAAATAACACAGGCCACACTCAGAACACAGCACAGTGCTGTCTGCGCTGTCACATTGCCCACGCTAACCACACAGAGAACGCTCCAGCTCCACTGACCAGCTGACCCACTCAGACCACACAGTGACAACTGACCACAGAAGGACCACACCGTGGCCACAGTGAGATCAGATCTACTGAGGCCTCGCGCTCCAGCTGACCAAGCTGGACACTTGGGCCCTGTTGTTTGTCAGAGAAACCACACCGACCACCACCAGCCCACTGAGCATACTACATAGAACATAGAACTGTACCGCAAAGGAACCGGCCCTTCAGCCCAAATGAGGAATCAAATGGCTAACTATTCTCTTCTGTAATTCCAGGCATCCGCCACACTTTGTGGTAAAGAATTGCCCCTCACGACTCCTTTGAAATTATTCCCTCTCACCTTAAATGCATGCCTCTGGTATTTCAACCCTGGGAAAAAGATGCTGTCTATCTAGCCTCTCATAGTCTTATAAACCTTTATCAGATCTCCCCTCAGTTTCTGCCATCCCAGAGAAAACAGTTCAAGTCTGTCTGGCCTCACTTTACAGCATACACCTTCTAATCCAGGCAGAAT